>NW_027461683.1:567500-580684 GCF_050947455.1 Rhinoderma darwinii | reverse complement strand
CACATAGTCAGGTTATATTCTACCCTATGTCAGTTGAGTTGGCGCTCTTTGTATACAATATTAATGTTTGTATATTTTGAACAGGATTACCCGCAAAATGTGGAGGATCTGCTGTTACCATCAGATGATACGAAAGACATTTATGTTATTGGCATTCAGGAAGGATGTCCAAACAGGTAAGTCTTCTCAGGTTGTCTTACACCAGCCTATGACTGCAGATGGACAGCAGGGCGGCTGATACAAATTCTCTCTCAATGCTCTACTTATTGTATTATCACTCCTTAATTTTCAAAATTCAACACCAGAGGTTATTATATTGAGTGTTGATACAGATGAGTTGAGTATCTTAATCTTGTGTCATTTATTAATATGTAAATCTGAAATTGTGTCTTCTTGTAGACGGGAATGGGAGATAAAATTACAGGAGACCCTTGGACCACACTATGTATTATACCACTCCTCCGGGCTCGGAGTCCTGTATCTCACCATCTTTGTTCGACGGGAACTAATCTGGTTCTGCTCAGGTAAGATTCACATTCCTACATCTACATAAGAAGTGTTGAATGTAGTCATTAGCTGGAACATCTTATTTAGTTATTAGAATTAGATGCCTAAGAGCTTGGCTCTCAGATTCTTGACTTCTGAGTATTGGAGATCTAAAAGTTCACACCACAGTTACAAAGTATGAAATTATGTTCTAGTAATATTTCCATAGTTTAATTGGAAATAATTTCTATTCCATTGTTGCAAGTAGTACTCTTAACCACTGACCCGTCTTTTTGTGTTTAATTTCTTATACAGAGGTAGAGCACACCCATGTAACAACCAGGCTATTCCACCATGTGAAAACTAAAGGAGCCTTGGGTGTTGCCTTCACCGTCTTTGGAACATCTTTCCTTTTTATTAATTCACATCTGAGATGTAAGTATTTACAATATTAATATATGACCATGTACAGTTTTACTTTGTATAAAATTGCTGCTATTTGATAATTAACTGAAATATATGGGATGATATCAAGAGATCTGTACTTATGTTTTGGTAAAAATAAAAGGTTTGTTCCAGTTTGATCAAACTTTTTCTAATCTATCAATCTCATTCTATGTTGTGAGTGGCCAGTAATACAGATACACGCAGGTACAATTAGTGCAGGAGGGGGTGGCGGCGGCTGGTTTCAGTTGCGCCGCCTCCCCCTCAGGGAGGCAGCAGGGCGGACGGTGCGGCCGTATAATCCCTCACACCCACCCCTCCTCTCCATTAGCGGCGGTGGCGCGCTGCAATGTGTTTTTTTGAAAATAATATGCGATTCGGGCCGCCCATATGATCATCCGCTACTGCTAATATGTATTTTTTTGTTGGCAGTTGGGGCAGTCAACAAGAGGATCCAGGACTATAAAACCATCACTGAGGGTCTCCGTCTGCCTCAAATTATTCCGGAAAGAATCAACTCCAATGCCTGTGAGTATTACTTATGTGGTTGAACCTATGGATCCTTTTATCTCTCTATTTGTCTCCGTTGAGTCTAATGCAGTCATGTGCTATAATTTTTTTATTTATTTTTATTCTACAGTGGACGTCACCAGCCGCTTTGATCGGGTGTTTTGGTTTGGAGACCTCAATTTTCAACTTAAAGAGGACAGAAAAAATGTGGAATCTCTTCTGCAGAAGATCCAAGGAAAAGATATGTCCAGTCTCCTCAAACACGACCATCTGAATGAAGCCAAGAACAATGGTATATTTACTAGTAGACCAGTATATCATCGGTGCGGGTCCGACACCTGGACGCTGCACCGTTAAGCTGCTCCAGTGGCCTGCGGGCACCGGATGTTATGCCACACAATGCTATGTACGGAGCCGGAAGCAGTTGGCTCCTTATATAGCATAGCTGCCATGATGCATAACTGCAGGTCTGCCTCCTATTCACTTGAATAGGAGCAGAGTTGCAGTACTGCAGCTCGGCTGCAATTCCGTGGCCGGCGCCAACTGCATCCGACATGTACATCCGGTGCTCAAAGGCACCGGACCAGCTGATTAGTGCAGGGTCCGGGTGTCGGACCACCACAGATCATGTACTGATGACCTATCTGGTGAGTATGTCATCAGTTGTCAGAAGTTGGAAAACCCCTTTAATACCACAACCACTTCCACAGATTAATACAAATCACTGACATGATGGTTGATATGTTCCCCAAATTCTTATATAGTGCTAAAATTATCAATTGCTCCTTTTTTTTTTTAATACTGACAACTTTTTTTTCTTTCAACTTAAGGGTCCATATTTCTAGGGTTCAAGGAGCACACCATTGATTTCCTTCCTACATATAAGTTTGACATTGGCACAGACACCTATGATACATCAGCAAAGCAGAGAATTCCATCATATACGGTAAGATATCTTATTTCCAGGTCTACAGAGCTTGAGAGACAATAGAATCCATGGGCCAGAGCACCCATTATATAATGAATCCCCTCCCCCAATGTAATGAATTGTTATTATTATAGCTGGAAGAGTAATTTCTTATGAACAAAGCTTTCAGTTAATTTTACTTTTATGTAGTGAGTTTGTCATCACAGTTTCCCAGTGTAATATGTCGTTGCCCAGCATGGGTCAAGGATACTTATTTAATTAAATCTGTGTGACCAAGTCAAACCTAAAATGCAATAAAGTCTCAATATTCTGCAATATAAATAAAGTAGGCCCAACATTTAGGTCTGTGTTGTTTTGCAGTTTAATAATATATTATAATATGATTTCACTAATGATATTTGTTATTTTCATGACCTCTACAGGACAGGGTGTTGTTTAAAAGCCAATGTGAGGGAGATGTACGAGTCCTGAGATACGACTCTTGCCCTGTTTTGAAGACCTCAGACCACCGACCTGTTTTTGGCATCTTTGAAGTAAAGATCAGGCCCGGTTCAGATGAGTAAGTCATGTTTTCCTCCATGTTGTTGGTATGATACTTTCAGTAGCCGTCATTACTACATGGTCCTTATAGCCAGAGCTCACACTTTGGGGCAGGTGGCTGTACACCTTGGTAACAGTACTGGAGGATTATAGGATGTGAAACTAAGCAAAGTGTGGTTACCTGCTAACATTATCATATGTCTTACATAAATATATTTCTCATTCCAGCATCCCCTTGGCTGGTGGACGCTTTGATCGTAAAATCTATGTAAAGGGCATTAGGAGGAAAGGACAAAAAAAGTAGCTGCATCTGTTCATGTCCTTACAGGTAAGAGCTTTGTAGTTGTCTATTATGTTTGCGGTGAAAATGTTCTTCCATCTCTTAGGTTTTCCTCTGTATCTGTAATTTATTTTATCAACTAATTTAACTAAAGTGTAAATAAGTATTTTCAATCTTAAAATTCCAACTCCTTGTATTCAGACACGTTTTCATTTCTGAATGAAGGTTGTGGGCTTTGGGGAACAACTTCCCCAACTGTAAGCATGTATGTAGTATAGTACAATGAGTTTCCTAAAGGAACCTGTCATCTGAATGGATGGAACAACTGGATTTTATGATGCATTAGCTTCTAAGCAAAAATGATGGATACAAGGAACATTGCTATTGATGGAAGACATTACTTGGCATCTTGCAGGACTCCTAAGGAACAGTTACAATCTCCGGGGCATAAAACATCGGAACATTAGAAAGTTCCCGTAACATGCTGAAGAGCGCAGCTCTAGGTCAGACCCACTGCTTGCATCAACCATCTTCAAGGTTTGTAGTGTGACGCCAAGGATCAATTAAGAAATGTATTTACCTCAAATCACCTTAAAAAGTCTTCTAGATTTTGTGTCTGCTAAGAAACACACATTATAGAACATTAATAGCAAATATTTGTCTTGCAGCATAAACATCAATTCCGCAGTACATCTGGCGAGAATAGCGCTCCCTGTCACCGGAGGAGCCACCATCAATGCTGATAGAAAGGTAAGTTCCTCTGGATGTGTCCCCTCTCTATATTTATCAAGCAGCCTGAATGATCAATATTTAATAGGGTTGTGTGCTTCTCCCCCCAGAACAAGTCAGCAGATATCAACAGAACATCAACACTAATAACAACCAAGGGCAGAATCCGCCATCTTACAAGAATTCCAATGGCGAGACTTAACATTTCTACAACATCTGTCACAGAAGAGACATCAATGTGGTCACCAGGGCATCAATATCACCCAGAAGACCAGGTTCAGAACAGGACAATATGTCATCTCTACTTGTGTCTGTGGAATCCAGATTTTCCACCCCTTACTGATACTACAGTATATACTGTGACATATTCCGTCGTTTTTGCTGGATCTTGTATTACCATCATCTTTACCATTATATATTTTGATCCACAAAAACCTTAAATAAATCTTTAACATCAATCCATAAGTGTGACTGGTAATTGTTATGTGCGCGGCTGCAACTTAACACAGTGTATACATTTCACCTAACCGACCCTTCACAGCGCTATTTGTGTGACATCGCGTTTAATCCAGTGGTAGGTGACAGGACATTGTATCATATGTACACAATACAGAGTGTATGGAACGTGCCGCCATATGTACTGGATTATATACTGTAGGACAAAGAGTGACAGGAGATGTAAAACATTGATATATTTGATAGTTGCTTAACCACTTAACCCCTTCCCGCCATTGGACGTATATGTACGTCCTGGAAAGCATTGACTTCACGCAAAATGACGTACAATGTTTGGCACCGGCTCAGAAGCTGAGTCGGTGCCATCATCACCGGATCTCAGCTGTATCTTACAGCTGACATCCGACTGTAACGGTGGGGACCGAACTAGGTTAACCCCTTCCCGCCCTAGCCACTTTTGACCTTCCTGACAGAGCCTAATTTTTCAAATCTGACATGTTCACTTTATGTGGTAATAACTCTGGAATGCTTTCACCTATCCAAGCGATTCTGAGATTGTTTTCTCGTGACACATTGCACTTTAAGTTACTAGCAAAATTTGCTCGATATGTTCTATATTTAATTGTGAATAACACCGAAAATTAGCGAAAAATTGCAAAAATTAGCATTTTTCTCAATTTAAATGTATCTGCTTGTAAGACAGGCAGTTATACCACACAAAATGGTTGCTAATTAACATCACCCATATGTCTACTTTAGATTGGCATCGTTTTTTGAACATCCTTTTATTTTTCTATGACATCACAAGGCCTACAACTTTAGCAGCAATTTCTCACATTTTCAAGAAAATGTCAAAAGGCCATTTTTACAGGGGCCAGTTCAGTTGTGAAGTGGCTTTGAGGGCCTTATATATTAGAAACCCCCAAAAAGTCACCCCATTTTAAAAACTTCACCCCTCAAAGTATTCAAAACAGCATTTAGAAAATGTCTTAACCCTTTACACATTTCACAGGAATTAAAGCAAAGTAGAGGTGGAATTTACAAATTTCATATTTATTGGCAGAAATAAATTTTTAATACTATTTTTTTATTACACAGAAGGTTTTAGCAGAGAAATTCAACTCAATATTTGTTGCCCAGTCTCTGCAGTTTTAGGAAATATCCCACATGTGGTCGTAGCGTGCTACTGGAATGAAGCACAGGCCTCAGAAGCAAAGGAACACCTAGTGGATTTTGGGGCCTTATTTTGTTAGAAGGGCTCTTGCAGTGACAAAACAGTACAAATCCCCCAAAAGTGACCCCATCTGGGAAACTAGACACCTCAAGGAAATTATCTAGGGGTATGGTGAGCATTTTGACCGCACAGGTTTTTTACAGAATTTATTGGAAGTAGGCCGTGAAAATTAAAATCAACATTTATTCAAAGAAAATTTAGGTTTAGCCATTTTTTTTCTCATTTCCACAAGGACTGAAGGAGAAAAAGCACCGTAAAATTTGGAAAGCAATGTCTCCCGAGTAAAACAATACCCCACATGTGGTAATAAACGGATATTTGAACACAGGGCATGGCTTAGAAGGGATGGAGTGCCATTTGGCTTTGGGAGATCACATTTAGCAGGAATGGTTTGAGAGGCCTTGTCACATTTACAAAGCCCCTGAGGGGACTAAACAGTGGAAACCCCCCACAAGTGACCCCATCTGGGAAACTAGACACCTCAAGGAAATTATCTAGGGGTATGGTAAGCATTTTGACCGCACAGGTTTTTTACAGAATTTATTGGAATTAGGCCGTGAAAATTAAAATCAACATTTATTCAAAGAAAATTTAGGTTTAGCCATTTTTTTTCTCATTTCCACAAGGACTGAAGGAGAAAAAGCACCGTAAAATTTGTAAAGCAATGTCTCCCGAGTAAAACAATACCCCACATGTGGTAATAAACGGATATTTGAACACAGGGCATGGCTTAGAAGGGATGGAGTGCCATTTGGCTTTGGGAGATCACATTTAGCAGGAATGGTTTGAGAGGCCTTGTCACATTTACAAAGCCCCTGAGGGGACTAAACAGTGGAAACCCCCCACAAGTGACCCCATTTCGGAAACTACACCCATTGAGGAAATTATCTAGGGGTATAGTGAGAATTTTTAGTTTTGTTTTAGGTGGTTTTTTTTTACAATTTTTAAATGATCAAATTTTAAATGGGGCTGGTCAGTAGAAAAATTAATAATTGGTCATGGCCAGTATGGGAGACAGAAAAGGTGAATAATGAATAAATAAATTAAAAATCCAAGGAGGTATGATATATTTTGAAACATTGGTTCATGCACAGGCCGGGATTTGTGGGACATGTCTCACAATGGTATGTGGTGTCCTTACGAATGCCTCGCTTGGCACACACACGGCATTTTTTTTGGGGCTTCTTTTTTTTTTCAGTGGGGGGGATTTCTGTCGGGAAATGCTGGCCGGGAATTATCCTACTGACGGAAGAGCCAGATGAACTGCCCTCTTCTTCCTGGTTACCAAACATCAGGGACTTTATGACCTTTTCCTGAAATTGCAGGAACGTACCTCCACTGCTGGCATATCTATAGAGGACAAAGGCGTTGTATAAAGCCATCTGTGTAAGATGCACAGACAGCTTCTTATACCATACTCTGGTCTTGCGCATGGCGTTGTATGGTTTTATAACCTGGTCGGACAGGTCAACGCCACCCATATACTTGTTGTACTCCTGTACACAATATGGTTTTGGGACTTGGGAAGTGGATCCACGTACAGGGACTAGGCTGCATCTGCTGTCGTGTATGCTGGTCAGTATAAGGACGTCCCTTTTATCCTTATACTTTAGGAGGAGCAGATTGTCGCAGCAGAAAGCTTTGCTCTCTCCTAATTTTAGGATCTGACCCAGCAATGTTTTGGGGAGGCCCTTCTTATTTTTGCGGATTGTTCCGCATGCCAAGGTGGATCTGGACAAGAGAACTTTTACTAAGGGGACACTGTTATAAAAGTTGTCCAGATAAAGATGATAGCCTTTCCCAAGTAAAGGATGGATAAGATCCCATACGATCTTTCCACTAATTCCAAGGAAAGGGGGGCATTCTGGGGGATCTATATGGGAGTCTTTTCCCTCATAGACCCTAAAGGAGTAGGTGTAACCGGTGGCACTTTCGCACAGCTTGTAGAGCTTTATGCCGTACCGGGCTCTTTTATTGGGTAGATACTGCCTGAAGTGCAGTCTACCCTTGAAGCTGACTAGGGATTCATCTACCGAAATATTTTGCTGGGGGGTATAAACGTGGGAAAAAATTTGGGAGTAGTGGGCAATCAATGGTCGTATTTTATATAGCCTATCAAAATTTGGGTCCTGTGGGGGTGGGCACTGGCTATTATCATTGTAATGAAGGAATTTCAGGATGGCTTCGAAGCGCTTCCTTGGCATTACTGTGCGGTAAATGGGGGTGTTATATAAAATATCAAGGGACCAATAGTCTCTAATCCTAGGCTTTTTTATTAGGCCAAAACTTAAAAATATGCCCCAAAACTTCCGCAATTCCACTAGGTTTGTGGGGGTCCAATTTTGGCTTCTCCCATAATAAGAGTCAGGGTTCTGGGCGATAAATTGTTCCGCATAGATGTTGGTCTGCTGGACCATTAACGCTAAAAGGGAGTCTGAAAAAAAAAGGTTAAAATAATCAATGGGGCTGAAACCCGTCATTTCAATTTGAATGCCTGAGCGGGCTGTAAACTCAGGCACCTGGGGGGTATAATTCTCTGCAGCTTCCCAGGTCAGCTCAGGCAGATCAGGAACTACGGCTCTTCTACGCCGACTGGGGGGTGCAGATTCAGAGTCACTGGATGCAGAGGAAGATGGAAGCACGAACTGCTCCTCACCTTCACTTGCGCTGTCCGTGTCGGAACACAGCATTGCAGATGCTTCCTCGGCTAAAAAGACTCTTTTGGCCATACTGAAAAACTTGTGCTACCTAACTAACTAAAAACAGGTTAGTGGGCACAAAAGGGCAGAAAAGCGGCAGATCGCTGGTTTTTTTTAACTTACGCACTGTATTTATTCCTGTCTCCGTCTCTCACAAGCTCTCTGACAGGAAAGAGCTTGTCAGAGACGGAGATGCCGGCAAACCACGGCTCCTGCGCTGTGATTGGCCTGTCAGTACTGACCAATCACAGCTCGTTTCCGGCACAGGGACCACTCTGATTGGTCCTGTTTGAATCCTGCTTTGTGATCGGGACGCTGTCACCATGTCTGTTGACATGGTGACAGTTTGAAGCTTGGGCATGCACAGCTTCCCCATGGCTCCTCTATCCCCCCCACGGGTGCAATAGGCAGGCACCACTGCTACTGCGCTGTGATTGGCCTGTCAGTACTGACCAATCACAGCTCGTTTCCGGCACAGGGACCACTCTGATTGGTCCTGTTTGAATCCTGCTTTGCGATCGGGACACTGTCACCATGTCTGTTGACATGGTGACAGTTTGAAGCTTGGGCATGCACAGCTTCCCCATGGCTCCTCTATTCCCCCCACGGGTGCAATAGGCAGGCAACACTGCTCCTGCGCTATGATTGGCCTGTCAGTACTGACCAATCACAGCTCGTTTCCGGCACAGGGACCACTCTGATTGGTCCTGTTTGAATCCTGCTTTGCGATCGGGACGCTGTCACCATGTCTATTGACATGGTGACAGTTTGAAGCTTGGGCATGCACAGCTTCCCCATGGCTCCTCTATCCCTCCACGGCTGCAATAGGCAGGCACACACCGCTCATACACGGAGCTGGCTCCCGGCCGCTTTCGGAAGGAGACGCCGACGTGGCCTTGCTCGTGCAACTCCAGGTGGGCTTGAGGCTTCCGAAAATGCCATAAAAAAAAAAAGATTTTTTTATTATGAAGGTAGAAAAATCAGCGGGACCGACCCGCGAGCGAAGCCGACGGGGAGTTCCAGGAGGTCGGCATGAGTTGGCCGTGCATACCGCTAAAGCCCTCAAACTCCGAGGCTGGCGCTGAGGAGCTCATACACGGCTGCAACCGGGCTGGCACGGCTTCCCCATGGCTCCTCTATCCCCCCAAGGATGCCATAGGCAGGCACACGCCGCTCATACCCGGAGCGGGCACACCGCCGCTGACATGCATCCTTCGCGGACCGGAAGTGCTTGTCAGCCGGCTGGACACAACGGGACTCGCCGCGGGCGCTGTGGAGCTCCCACAAGGAAGCTGCCGGCATGTACAAGCTCCCCAGGGGCCCCTCTATCCCCCCACGGGTGCAAAAGGCAGGCACACGCCGCTCATACTCGGAACTGGCTCCCGGCCGCTTTCGGAAGGAGACGCCGACGAGGCCTTGCTCGTGCAACTCCAGGTGGGCTTGAGGCTTCCGAAAATGCCATAAAAAAAAAAAGATTTTTTTATTATGAAGGTAGAAAAATCAGCGGGACCGACCCGCGAGCGAAGCCGACGGGGAGTTCCAGGAGGTCGGCATGAGTTGGCCGTGCATACCGCTAAAGCCCTCAAACTCCGAGGCTGGCGCTGAGGAGCTCATACACGGCTGCAACCGGGCTGGCACGGCTTCCCCATGGCTCCTCTATCCCCCCAAGGATGCCATAGGCAGGCACACGCCGCTCATACCCGGAGCGGGCACACCGCCGCTGACATGCATCCTTCGCGGACCGGAAGTGCTTGTCAGCCGGCTGGACACAACGGGACTCGCCGCGGGCGCTGTGGAGCTCCCACAAGGAAGCTGCCGGCATGTACAAGCTCCCCAGGGGCCCCTCTATCCCCCCACGGGTGCAAAAGGCAGGCACACGCCGCTCATACTCGGAACTGGCTCCCGGCCGCTTTCGGAAGGAGACGCCGACGTGGCCTTGCTCGTGCAACTCCAGGTGGGCTTGAGGCTTCCGAAAATGCCATAAAAAAAAAAAGATTTTTTTATTATGAAGGTAGAAAAATCAGCGGGACCGACCCGCGAGCGAAGCCGACGGGGAGTTCCAGGAGGTCGGCATGAGTTGGCCGTGCATACCGCTAAAGCCCTCAAACTCCGAGGCTGGCGCTGAGGAGCTCATACACGGCTGCAACCGGGCTGGCACGGCTTCCCCATGGCTCCTCTATCCCCCCAAGGATGCCATAGGCAGGCACACGCCGCTCATACCCGGAGCGGGCACACCGCCGCTGACATGCATCCTTCGCGGACCGGAAGTGCTTGTCAGCCGGCTGGACACAACGGGACTCGCCGCGGGCGCTGTGGAGCTCCCACAAGGAAGCTGCCGGCATGTACAAGCTCCCCAGGGGCCCCTCTATCCCCCCACGGGTGCAAAAGGCAGGCACACGCCGCTCATACTCGGAACTGGCTCCCGGCCGCTTTCGGAAGGAGACGCCGACGTGGCCTTGCTCGTGCAACTCCAGGTGGGCTTGAGGCTTCCGAAAATGCCATAAAAAAAAAAAGATTTTTTTATTATGAAGGTAGAAAAATCAGCGGGACCGACCCGCGAGCGAAGCCGACGGGGAGTTCCAGGAGGTCGGCATGAGTTGGCCGCTCCTACCGCTCTTGCCCTGGAAGTCCACAGCGGGCACTGCAGAGCACCTACACGGCTGCCCCCGGTCTTGCACAGCTTCCCCATGGCTCCTGTATCCCCCCCACGGGTGCAGGCACACGCCGCTCATACACTCTGGGGCTGGCTGACAGCCCAGGTGACATGCCACCTCCTAGCCGACCGGAAGTACATGTCAGGCGGCTTGGGACATCGTGGGACCCCCCCCGCTGGCGCTGTGGAGCTCATACACTGTTGCCACCGGGCATGCACAGCTTGCATACGGCTCCTCTGCCCCGGGCTGCAATGGGCAGCACACCCCGCTCATACACTCTGGAGCTGGCTGACAGCAACTGCTGCTGATAATGATGATGACGATAATGTGCAAAGGGTTATCTATCGGCGGACAGTGTCACACTCTGGCCCTGGAACTGTGCCACGGTCTGCCTCTGCTGTTCACTACCGCCTCTGACATTTTTGAACATACCCCACTTTAACTTGATTTTAAATGTTTCACTTTCAAATGTTTCCCTTTCAGTAGCAGAAATGGCATTCTTTGACATTTGGGCCTTTTTATTGTCACTGCTGCTTGGTCACCAAATGGATCTCCTTGGATTGAGGCCTAGTCCTCTCCCCACCGCCCTGGAACTCTGCCCCGGCCTACGCTGCCTGCCGTCACACCCCTGGCCCTGGAACTCTGCCCCGGCCTGCCCTTGCTGTTCACCACCGCCTCTGACATTTTTGAACATACCCCACTTTAACTTGATTTTAAATGTTTCACTTTCAAATGTTTCACTTTCAGTAGCAGAAATGTCATTCTTTGACATTTGGGCCTTTTTATTGTCACTGCTGCTTGGTCACCAAATGGATCTCCTTGGATTGAGGCCTAGTCCTCTCCCCACCGCCCTGGAACTCTGCCCCGGCCTACGCTGCCTGCCGTCACACCCCTGGCCCTGGAACTCTGCCCCGGCCTGCCCTTGCTGTTCACCACCGCCTCTGACATTTTTGAACATACCCCACTTTAACTTGATTTTAAATGTTTCACTTTCAAATGTTTCACTTTCAGTAGCAGAAATGTCATTCTTTGACATTTGGGCCTTTTTATTGTCACTGCTGCTTGGTCACCAAATGGATCTCCTTGGATTGAGGCCTAGTCCTCTCCCCACCGCCCTGGAACTCTGCCCCGGCCTACGCTGCCTGCCGTCACACCCCTGGCCCTGGAACTCTGCCCCGGCCTGCCCTTGCTGTTCACCACCGCCTCTGACATTTTTGAACATACCCCACTTTAACTTGATTTTAAATGTTTCACTTTCAAATGTTTCACTTTCAGTAGCAGAAATGTCATTCTTTGACATTTGGGCCTTTTTATTGTCACTGCTGCTTGGTCACCAAATGGATCTCCTTGGATTGAGGCCTAGTCCTCTCCCCACCGCCCTGGAACTCTGCCCCGGCCTACGCTGCCTGCCGTCACACCCCTGGCCCTGGAACTCTGCCCCGGCCTGCCCTTGCTGTTCACCACCGCCTCTGACATTTTTGAACATACCCCACTTTAACTTGATTTTAAATGTTTCACTTTCAAATGTTTCACTTTCAGTAGCAGAAATGGCATTCTTTGACATTTGGGCCTTTTTATTGTCACTGCTGCTTGGTCACCAAATGGATCTCCTTGGATTGAGGCCTAGTCCTCTCCCCACCGCCCTGGAACTCTGCCCCGGCCTACGCTGCCTGCCGTCACACCCCTGGCTCTGGAACTCTGCCCCGGCCTGCCCTTGCTGTTCACCACCGCCTCTGACATTTTTGAACATACCCCACTTTAACTTGATTTTAAATGTTTCACTTTCAAATGTTTCACTTTCAGTAGCAGAAATGGCATTCTTTGACATTTGGGCCTTTTTATTGTCACTGCTGCTTGGTCACCAAATGGATCTCCTTGGATTGAGGCCTAGTCCTCTCCCCACCGCCCTGGAACTCTGCCCCGGCCTACGCTGCCTGCCGTCACACCCCTGGCCCTGGAACTCTGCCCCGGCCTGCCCTTGCTGTTCACCACCGCCTCTGACATTTTTGAACATACCCCACTTTAACTTGATTTTAAATGTTTCACTTTCAAATGTTTCACTTTCAGTAGCAGAAATGGCATTCTTTGACATTTGGGCCTTTTTATTGTCACTGCTGCTTGGTCACCAAATGGATCTCCTTGGATTGAGGCCTAGTCCTCTCCCCACCGCCCTGGAACTCTGCCCCGGCCTACGCTGCCTGCCGTCACACCCCTGGCTCTGGAA